>NW_026571140.1:35969298-35976798 GCF_026225935.1 Boleophthalmus pectinirostris
CATTCAGACCATTTTCTTGCTTCTCTTCCACTTGTTTTCTGAGTTCTGATAAAATTTTAATATTTTCCACAAACCACTGGTGGTCTTTATGTTTTTTGTCAGATGAGTTTGGGGCCAGAAGGTCTCTGCAGCTGCTTCCATCTCTAACAAAGAACTGTTTTTTTTTTGTTTTGGGCGAAAAAGTATAAAAAAGTATGTCTTGGGTAATTGTATGACAAGGAACTATATCTACCTCAATCACAAACTTTCCAGTGCGGGTAATATTATCATTGAGAACTTCCACAAATCGCGGAGGTCGGAAACATTTCATTGCTGCTTCATGATTCGCAAACCTCTTTTCAATGCCAATCCTTAGTTCTTTATCATATATTTCTCTCTCATTGAGATCAACTACAACACCACAAATTTCTCCATGTAGGTCATTTAATATTCCAAAATGTATTGTGCCATTGGACCGTTTGTTTACAGAGGCAGCTCCAAAGCGAATAACTTCATCCACAAACTTTGTCATCTTCGTTTCTTCTGTTGTGTTTGTAAATGATTTGAATTCATGACAGGGCTCAATTAAATCTAACGGACCAGATTCTGCTACACTGAGAATGTGTCCCGCAATGTAAGGCACCGAGGCATCATGCTGACCAAACAGATTAGGTTTGTGTAGTATTTGTTTGGCTATTATTTTCTTACTTATTAAATTTACATTTACTTCCGTTTGATTCAGTATTTCAGCAGACTCAGGGTTAGGTTCCATGTCTTCATTCTGAGGAAAACAAAGGTGCATTAAGTAACTTTACTGGTGTGGGTCCCAGTCCTGGACACATGTTATAACTAGTGCTGTCATGCGATTAAAAAAATTGAGAGATTAATTAATTATGATCTGTAATTAATTAATCTAATTAATCTCATTTTAATCTCACCTAAAAATTGCTGAGAAAAGCCTTCAATTTGAGGTATTTTCATTTAAATTCATTATTACATTATTGTGGCAGATCAAAAGACTGATATAGATTTTAAAAAGTGACTTTATAAAGTCATTTATTGTTTAACAAATCTCTCCAAATTGGCTGTTGAGCCTAAGTCTCCATGAATAAGAAACTGTTTGCTGTAAAGTAGCAAAGACGAGGAAATCTGAACATAATAACTTTTGTCTACTTAAAGACAATAAAAAGTCCAGTCTTTCCTTAACCATATTAAAAATATTATTGATAGAGAAATGTTTTATATATGAGATCACTGGTTTTAGTCCTTGTTTTAGTCCTGGTTTAGACCTGCTTTAGTCCTACTTTAGTCCTAGTTTAGTCCTGGAATGGATTAATCCTGGTTTTAGTCCTGGTTTAGACCTGGTTTAGACCTGGTTTTAGTTCTGATTTTAGTTCTGGTTTAGGCCTGGTTTAGTCCTGGTTTAGACCTGGTTTAGTCCTGGACTGGGTTAGTCCTGGTTTTAGTCTTGGTGTTAGTTCTGGATTAGAGGCGCACAGGAGGAAGCGCGGTTTACGCAAGAAAACACGATCCACACGCGGCGCACGGGAGCACGTCAGTGTCCGCGCAGTAACTACGGAAGGAAACGTGGTCCGCGCGTTCTCAGGTTAATGACGATGATGAAGGTGTGTGAGTGTTTATGTGTGTTTGTGTGCGTGTCCCCTCATGTGGCAGGTCATTATAGGACAGTAGTGCAGACATCATGAGTCTATGCAGGTTATTTTCACCAGTGACATTTAAGTTGTAGGCAATATTATATTTGTTATTTTCTTTTATATTTCACGTTGGGAGAATAATTTCCAAGACACGAATGCATTTTTACCTGTGCGATGCTGCTTCTGTTCTACTGGCTCTTCGACCTGACGACGTTTACGTCGCTCTTACTGCGCGCGTTTTGTGTGGGTTTCCGGCAATGAGTGGAATTACCGAAATAAAAAAATTTATAAATGTGTTTTTGTGTGTGTGTGTTGTTGTCCCAACAACACATAAAAACAGGTTTTATAATAAAGCAACTCGCATACAGAAGTTAGCGATTAAAAAACCTAACGCGCTAAATATGACTGTAATTAATTAATCACAATTAACGCGATAATTTGACACCCCTAGTTCTAACACTGATGGTCTCAGCAGTCTCATTAATGTGATTCAATTAAAATGTCACTTAAAGGTGCACAAAGGAAACAGCATCTCCATGAGAAAAGCAGATGAGGGACACACTGTGCACTTTGTTACATTGAGCACCTTTAAGAAACTTTAAAATATTATTATTTTGAGGCTGCTAAGATAATCTTGACAATGCGAGGTCTTTAGCATGTTCCAAAAAGCACTCTTCAGGCTGTAATTTGGAAAACCATAGAAGGAAACATAGGAGAAAAACAATTTTGTCATTGAAATGCTCTGTAGGCAATAAGGTCTTAACCACCACTAAACAGGCCACATACTATGAGGGAATCCTCAGAGCAGTGGCGATCCTACATTGATTTACTCTTGACCCCCCCTTCACGGACTGTTTTGGACCGATTTATGTAATGATGGAGGAAAGGAGCTCAAGAGATAAGACTTAACTTGTTATTCTAAGATGTGGGCCTTATTCCCTTTGAGTCAACGTGGCCAATGATTTACACCTTTCATTGTTTTATTATGTACTTTTCTGTCTGTGTACGTGACTTTGTGCTAATGTGTAATGAAGTATCTGTCGAATGTGTACTTTATTTATTCTTTATATTACTTATTTATATGTGAAAGACCACATTTTAAGAGGGTTTATTTAAGTTTTCGTATTTTCTTTCGGAGTGTCTATTTGCACCATGGGTGTTAATAGTTCAATGGACACGATTCTTCTATTTACACCCATCTCAACAAAAAAAAGGAATGGTGATGTCATTTCCTGTGAAAAGTGCTGAAACTGGATTTGAGAATCCAAAGAAATAAAATTCAAAACGAAGGTAATGTAAGGTAAGGTAAAAGGTAAGTCAAAATTTTTTGTTGCTACAAAATATATTTGCAATACCTGTCCAACCATTACTATGCAGGTTGTTTTCACCAGTGACATTTAAGTTGTAGGCGATTGTGTTGTCCCAACAACACATAAAAACAGGTTTTATAATAAAGCAACTCGCATACAGAAACAGTAAAGTTAGAGATTAAAAATGAGATTAACGCGATTAAAAAACATAACGCGCTAAATATGACTGTAATTAATTAATCGAAATTAACGCGATAATTTGACACCCCTAATTTATATTACTATTTATATAATATTTCATCACTCACCATTCTGGTCACAATGAAGACGACTCCCTTCTCACTTGATTCCTCACCTCGATTCTACCGATGGGTTGATTCTACTTAAAAAGGGTGAGCCCCGCCCACACAAGGACAAAAGAGGATCAACTCCTCCCTGAGACCAATAAAGTTTGAGTCTTGGCACAGAAATTTCTAGATATGACATATGACTGCTTATTGTCACAGTAAATAAAATAAAAAATTATAATAATAATTCAAATTAAATCTGTGGATCCTCACCTGGACCCTGTTGAGCTCCGCAGAAGCTGGTTTGGGTCTGCGTCACGACATCAGCTCTCAGCTGAGCTATAAAAAATCTATAAACTATCAATGATAAATTAGCATGAAACTGAACTTTACGATTATTTCAGAGGCATATTAGCTACAGTGGAGAGGTTGGATGTCAAAACACTATTCTTCATGTCTTAGGGTTGTGTTAAATTGACCTCATATTAGCGGAGATATGTTCTAAATCCCAGCTGAAAGGTTTGTAGTGATGCACGCACAAGGTACACAGGAATAGTCTCACCCTCTCAGCACTATTGTTCTTATTACATGAAAAACCTGGATTCAGACGTCCTTATAATTAGCTGATTGGCTTGACTGATTTTTTTAATTATACTAAGTTTGTAATAATAAGCATAAGTGGCCAGAACAGAAGACGCGCTGTGGAGAATATGGAGAATGAAACCTGATGATTTAACACGCCCAGATCAAACCAAGAAAAAACACAAGGCCATTTGAGAAACAGTCCGACTGTTTTAAATGTGCCCTGTTACGGGCTTGGATAGTTCTGGATAGTTCTGTAGTTACAAACACAAACCCAGCCCACAGGAAAAGGTTTATGAAGAAGTCACGTGTTTTCTTATCAAAGGCCTTGCCTATTTATAATCCAGTTAGTGACATTGACTCTGTCCATCCGCACTGAGATGTAATATATGTATATGATATGTAACAATATATGTATAAGATATGTAACATAATAATGAGAGCTGTGTCAGTAGAATCTATTATGAATGTTTGTAAACCCTGTATTTTTTAGAAGAAAAAGAAAAAGACACAAACAATAACAATAAACTCAAATAACACAGAGACCTGAGTGAAGAGAGCTGTATAGGTATAGGATTAAAGACATACTGTGGAACATTCAAGGCAAAGCAATACATCTTCTAATAACTCCTATCTACAAAAGTTACAGGGAGCGGTGGTGGGCTGTGGTTGTTGGGACGTTTGGTCTCTAGGCCTCGTCTCTCCCGTTTGCCCTGGTCCTGCCCTCACCGCCTTACAGTAATAAACAAATACAAAAGCATTATTATAGAACAAAGTTGAATATAATAAAAACAAATAATTAAAGTGGGACAGTGCAGTTATGGTCTGGTGGTCTGGTGTGGTGAACAGGCCGAGTCTAAACAGGGACGAGTTGAGTTTGGATTAGAAAGTGAGTCACGGGTTTCACAGCCAGGGCCCTTCTTGAAAAGTCCAGTGCAGCTTCTTTTCATACAGTGGAGAGAGGCTGTATATGATTTGGAACTGTATATTATTTGGGTTGTTTAGAGTGGTTTTTATAAAAGTAGACCATGTTAGTTTGTTGTTATAAGTTCTGCTAGTCTCCACAAGACAAAGACAAAGTTTTGTAATAGTTAAGACTCAAGAAATAAACTCAGCTTGTTTATTGTATGGATATAAACAAATGTACATGTGTTTCAGTAAATACACATTTTTCTGGTGATTAGACAGTATAGTGTTCATGTCAGTCTTATGTATAATTAAACCAGATTATTGTTAAATCGACAGTATAATAATAGATTGTAATTAGACCAAAGTATATTGTGAAACTCACTGTAAAATGTATTTTTGATTATTTTGTAAAAACATACAATGACGTGAGGCTGCACTGAACTGAAGCTCACCGTCTTTTGTCTCAGTATTTTCTGTGTTTATTCAGGGTTTTCTTCTGTGGGGACCTGCCCCCTCGACCGGACAAATAACATGTGCATGTCCTTCATCAACACAGTGAAAACTAAAAAATAAGAGAGAAAATTGCTCGGCTCTAAATACGATACTTGAAAATAATACAAAAAAATATATATATTTACCATGTTTGCTGTTTGCTGGTAGCTACATACAAGTAACATATTTTGAAATTAAAGAACTCTATTTTTCTCTATTGTCTTTTTCTCTCTTTCGTGGCTACTGTTTTTCTCGTTTACTTTTATTTAATTTTACTAATAAAAAGATAAACTTTTAATAAGAGCAGTGTTTTGACACATCTTAATCTTTTAAGACAGTAATAGTAGTTGTAGTTGTAGTAGTAGGATTAGTATTAGTAGTTGCAGTAGTCATAGTAGTAATAGTAATAGTAGTGGTAGTAGTAGTAGTAATAGAAATAGTACAGGTGGTAGTAGTAGTAGTAATAGTAATAGTAAAAGTAGTAGTTGTAGTAGTATTAGTAGTAATAGTAGTGGTAGTAGTAGTAATAGTAATAGTAAAAGTAAGTAGTTGTAGTAGTATTAGTAGTAATAGTAGCCGTAGTAGTAGTAGTTGTACTAGTATTAGTAGTAATAATAGTAATGGTAGTAATATTAGTGGTAGTAGTAGTATTAGTAGCAGTAATAGTCATGGTAGTAATAGTAGTAGAATTAGTAGTAGTAATAGTAGTGGTCTTAGTAGTAGTTGTATTAGTAGTTATCGTAGTAGTAGTAGTAATAGTAGTAGTAGTAGTAATAGTAGTAATAGTAGTAGTAGTAGTAGTAGTAGTAGTAGTAGTAGTAGCAGTCTTTTAAACAGATATGCAGCAGAATAATTTAGAGTAATTTTTGGACTGACTTCTAACGTTACTACAAAAACAAATACACTGTTCATTTCATTCTTTTACACCATCACTCTGAAATATGAATTAAAAAACAATATTCTAACTGTAAAATAAAAACAGCAGCTGATTTTACACAAAGTTTTGTTTATTTTCAAGTAGAAAGTTACAGCGGCCGCAGATATTTACACTCATGTACAGTTAACGGGCACAAAGCTACGTCTATGGAGACTTAAAGAGCAAAACTCCAACAGAGGAAACACAGATCGTCCTTATGAACTATGACTGCTTATATTTACAGAACAGACCAGTCAAACTGCAGCTCCCAACACATAAATAACAACAAATTTAAACAATAAAAAACTCAAAGTGATTATTGAACAGTGCTGTGTCCGTGTCTGCTCCAGGACCTGCACACAAACACAACAAACACAACAAACACAAGACAAGAGTTACAGAGGCTCACAAACATGTTGAAGTTTTCACCAACATGACCTGATATTACAAACTCCAACTTAAAATACAAAGAGGTACAGAAGAAAATGTGTACTCCAGAGAAAAAGTACAGTAGTAGTAGTAGTAGTAGTAGTGTAGTAGTAGTAGTAGGAGTAGTAGTAATAATAGTAATAGTGGTAGTGGTGGTAATAGTAGTAGTAGTAGTAGTAGTAGTAGTAGTGGTAGTAATAGTAGTGGTAGTAGTAGTAGTCATAGTTGTAATAGTAGTGGTAGTAGTGGTAGTAGTAGTAGTATTGGTAGTAGTAGTGGTAGTAATAGTAGTCATAGTTGTAATAGTAGTAGTAGTAGTAGTAGTCATAGTAGTGGTAGTAGTGGTAGTAGTAGTAGCAGTAGTAGTGGTAGTAGTAGTAATAGTAGTGATAGTAGTAGTAATCATAGTTGTAATAGTAGTAGTAGTGGTAGTAATAGTAGTAGTAATAGTAGTGGTAGTAGTAGTAATAGTAGTGGTAGTAGTAGTAGTAGTAATAGTAGTGGTAGTAGTAGTAATCATAGTTGTAATAGTAGTAGTCATAGTTGTAATAGTAGTAGTAATAGTAGTAGTAGTAGTAGTAATAGTAGTGGTAGTAGTAGTAGTAGTAATAGTAGTAGTAGTAGTAGTAGTAGTCATAGTTGTAATAGTAGTAGTAAGTAGTAGTAGTAGTAGTAGTAAGTAGTAGTAGTAGTAGTAGTAGTAGTAATAGTAGTTAGTAGTAGTAGTAGTAGTAGTAGTAGTAGTAGTAGTAGTAATAGTAGTGGTAGTAGTAGTAGTAGTAGTAGTAGTAGTAGTAGTAGTAGTAGTAGTAGTAGTAGTAGTAGTAGTAGTAGTAGTAGTAGTAGTAGTAGTAGTAGTAGTAGTAGTAGTAGTAATAGTAGTAGTAGTAGTAGTAGTAGTAGTAGTAGTAGTAGTAGTAGTAGTAGTAGTAGTAGTAGTA
>NW_026571140.1:35981798-36011798 GCF_026225935.1 Boleophthalmus pectinirostris
AGAGACGTAGATCTGAGTGTCATCTGCATAATTGTGGTAGGACAGGTTATTGCTGCTTATTAACTGGCCTAATGGCAGCATGTAGAGATTGAACAACAGGGGGCCCAGGATTGACCCCTGAGGCACCCCACAGGTCAGGGCCATGTGATCTGAGACACAGTTTCCAATTTCAACAAAATACTTCCTGTCTTCTAGATAGGACTTGAACCAGTTTAGTACAGTACCAGAGATGCCCACCCAGTCCTCTAGTCTCTGTAAGAGGATCCCATGATCGACAGTGTCAAAAGCAGCACTCAGATCTAACAGGATCAAGACTGAGACTTTGCCTGCATCAGTGTTCAGGCGGATGTCATTTGTCACCTTGATAAGAGCAGTCTCAGTGCTGTGGTGGGCTCTAAAACCTGACTGGAAAACATCAAAGGAGTTGTTCATTTGGAGAAAGTTCGTAAGCTGTTGGTAAACAGCTTTTTTCAAGGACTTGGCCAAAAAACAGCAGATTTGAGATGGGTCGGAAATTGTTCAGTACTGTGGCATCAAGACTGCTCTTCTTTAGGAGAGGCTTAATGACCGCAGTTTTCAACGCGTTTGGGAATGTTCCAGATTGAAGTGACATGTTAACTATGTGAGTGAGTGGTGAAAGTAAACTGTTGAGGACAGACTTTAGAAATCTAGTGGGTAACATGTCCAGGCAGCAAGTAGATGAACTCAGACTGGTAACGATCTCTAAAACAGTTTTGTCAGTTACAGGTGCAAAGTGATTCAGCTCTAAGTGTCTCTGTGGCTGCATGCTTGTTATTTGTGTTGTGGAATTGATGGCATTTTTGATGCCTTGAACTTTGTCATTAAAGAAAACTGCAAACTCATTACATTTAGATGTGGAAATTAGTTCTAGAGGCAGTGGAGCTGGAGGGTTTGTTAATCTGTTCACTGTTGCAAACAGGACACGAGAGTTGTTACTGCATTTACCAATAATGTCCGAAAAATACTTCTCTCTTGTTTTACTCAAAGTGTAGTTGTACATATGCATTGTTCCTCTGTAACATCTCATAATGAACCTGGAGGTTTGACTTGCGCCATTTCCGCTCAGCCTTCCGGCACTCCCTTTTCTGTGCCCTGACTGAGTCATCATTCCTCCACGGAGCTTTTTGCCTCTTTAACCATTTTAACCTTAATCGGGGCGATGGCATCCAGAACATTCAAAACACTCAAAGTCACAGAGTTCAACACATCATCAACATTAGAACATGAGGCAATTTCAAAATGTATCATTTCCATGGACAGTGCACCTGTGTTATCATTTATGTGTCTTCTTCGAACAACTGAAGGAGCAGCCGGTGGTTTGGGAATAACATACAGGTCAAAGAAGACACAGAAATGATCAGACAGAGCAACATCAACCACATTGACATTTGAAATATTTACACCCTTTGTAATGAGCAGGTCCAGAGTGTGTCCTCTGTTGTGAGTGGGCTCACTGACATGCTGAGTCAGACCAAAAGTTTCAAGGACAACACTAAGTTCTTTGGCATTTTTGTCACACACATTATCCACATGTACATTAAAATCACCTGTCATGACTAAACCAAACCAAAGTCTGTGCAAACAACTGAAAGCATCTCAGTAAAATCATCAATAAAACTTTGACAGTGCTGAGGAGGTTTGTATATGACTATGTAGAGTCTGGACGGTGATTGTTTTAGCTCCATTTTGAAGGAAACATACTCAAATGATGAAAACACCCCAAATGACAACCTGTGTGTAACCAAATGATCTTAAAAAATGCACACACTCCTCCACCCTTTTTATTTGCTCGTGTTTCAGATTCAAATTTGAAGTTGGGAGGGGTTGATTCCACTAGCACTGCATGACCTGTGTTTTTGTCAAGCCATGTTTCAGTTAAAAACATAAAGTCAAGATTAAAAGAAGAAATAAAATCATGAATTAGAAATGATTTGTTACATAAAGATCTGACATTGAGCACAGCAAGTTTCTGATTAGTTTCAGTAGGACTGGATGTTATCTTCTTACAGGGAACGTGAACAACATTTCTCTGATTAGACAGTCTAACTGTCCTTCTTTTAATCCATCTACGTGTTGTAACTGGAGATATAGCTCCATCGCAGGGCCCCAGCCTGATATTACCTTTATCATGACTGTATGTCCTGGGACAGCAGAGGCCCTGTGCGTCCTAGCTCTTGGTGATAACAGCTCTGGGGAAAGGCGGGGGAGGGTGAGCAGGGGACAGTTTGGGTGAGTGACCAGGTGAGGAGGGCCGAGGAGGTGGAATAGAGGGAGGTTTGGGTGAGGGACCAGGTAAGGCCCGAGGAGGTGGAGTAGGGGGAGGTTTGGGTGAAAATTAGAGGGGAGAGCTGAGAGAGTCTCTGGTGGTGAAACAGGCACAGTTTTGTTAGGGGGAGAGTTCAACATAGTTGATGTCAGAACCCTTGACCGTGCTATGTTAGGTGTGAGAGGAACCATCTTGATTCCCAATCTGATGAGGCTTTCTAGATGGTTGGGCAGTGCCATGGGTGAAGGTGGGGAGGAGAAGGAGAGTGAAGAGTCCGTTGATGGAGTAGATGTAGCAAAGGGGACTCCAGGCTGGTCTGTGGGCAGCGGAGGTGCCCACAAACAAAAATCAGGTCATGATTGAACTTTATGAATCAGATGGAAGTTTAAAGGTCCCAGCATTGACTCTTGTGAGCTTTAATCCATGTTATAATACTGTTACCTCATCAAAAACACACTTTGGTTGTGTTTACTTTCATTCACACATGTTTGAGTAACTCTTTATTATTAGTCTGTCTACATCTCCAAAGCTCAAAATGCTCTATTCCACCTTGTGATGTCACGAAGTGGTAGTTTTCAAGATAACAGCTACTGTTTACCTTTTGTTCAGTAGAGATTAGCAAATTCCAGATCTGAAACCATCCAAATTATTCTAGTGAAGGTGAGTTTAAAAACACAGTGGAGCACTTCTTGTATTACCACATGACATCACAAGGTGTAACAGAGTTTTCTTTTTGATGAGGAAACAACATTATAACACAGATCTGAAAATAAGAGTAATTCACAGCCAAAATGTTAAGTATGTTGGTAATGTAAGAAAGAAAAGTTTATTTATATAACACACTTTTCACAGACATAGGTCACAAAGAGCTTCACATGCAAAAGATAAAAACAGCATAAGATACATTCATAATCAAAATAATAAAATAAAATCAGTCATAGCAGCTCTAAACCTGAGGGGGTGAGAACGTTTGTTCAAAGAGAAATGTTTTTAGTTGCTTTTTAAAAGCATCTACACTTTCTAGTAGGGATGTAACGATATCCAAGTCTCACGATATGATATTGTCACGGTCTGAGCCTCACGGTACAATATTTATTGCGATATCGTCGGAAAGCTCATGATTAGGGATGTAACAATATCCAAATCTCGGTACAATATTACTATTACAATATTATATTAATATTATTATGATATTTACTAAGCTAATATGCTTCTTTTTCCTCTTAAAATGTCTTGACAAGACTTAATCCAAAGCACTAAGACTTAAAAGTGTTAGAACTCTTATTTCTTCTTGTAGTCTGCACTGAAATGGAGCAAAGGATCATGGTCTAAGTAGTTCCCTCTGTCTTTTTTTAGTTGTTGCTGCACCATAACTCTAAATTTAAGCAAAGAGGCTTGTAATTCGATTTATTGTGATGGTCCACGATATTATTGTGAGAACTTTGACGATACGATATCAGGGTATTCTGGTTATTGTTACATCTCTACTATCTAGAGAGCGTAGGTAAGGAGGCAGTTCATTCCAGAGTTTAGGGGAGACGGCTTGAAAGGATCTGTCGTCTCACATATTCAAACTTGTCTGAGGGACCATTAGCAGGTTTTGGCTGGTAGATCTCAGGCCACGGGCAGAGGTGTACAGCTTTATCAGATCTGTGATGTAAGCAGAAGTCTGGCCGTAAGGGCCCTAAAGGTCAGCACCAGGATCTTAAAGTGGACATGAAAAAGGGTCAGTCCATATGAAATCAGCTGCCCTCCCCTAGGAGCCATCTCAGATTTGGCTGAAAAAATTTCAAAAAATTTGTAAAATGACCAGATGAAAGAAACTCAAATTTTAGCTCAATCCTTTGAGTCGTTCCTGAGTTATGGCCCGTTGAAATTTTGGGGCCATGCTCACTTTTTCGGAAGCCTTAATTTATAAGCATGTTTGAGAGACCATAACTTCATAAAAAATAAATCTAGGACATGCAGTGTGGAGCAGGAGGATTATGAGAGCTGATCTTGAGGTGAGACTTTTCAAAGATTTTATATGTTTCTCTGGACTAGAATGTCGTTATTGTTAAAACATGTTTGTGATGTTTTATTTGAATTAGAGTTAATGTTTCCATGAAACAAACTGTATTTGACTGTCCATATACAAGAGGGTGACAGTTGTACTAAGATGTGAATGTGTTGCTTCGAGAGTCGACTACAAACAAACAGTGACGTCCAGAGCTCTGCTGGAGCTGTGGGGAAGTTCATCAATGTTACAGCTGATGTTTCAGAAAAAAGGAAGATGTTTGAGAACCAACAAAACACAGACCACAGATGAACAAAGTAAGTAAACCAACTAAAATGATTTTAAAATAATTTTTCAAAATGAACTTCTTATTGAAACTGTTATTGTGTTGGGGTGATGTGGCACTAGGAGACTTTATATCAGATGCCCTCCCTGTTACTGCATTTAGAGGAAAAAAGCAGCAGATGGTGAGTTTTGTTTCTGCAGATACAGTTCTAATGTTCTTGTGATTCTGTTCTGGACCATTATTGTATTAATAAGTACTTTAAATGTATTTAAACATGTACAACAGTAGATCATCAGAATGTGATCATCACAGCCTGCCTGTGTCCACAGAGACCAGAGCTTCTTCACTGGAATAAATCTTCACACTGTCCAGCTCCAAACTGTGTGTGTCTCTGTACTTGTGCCTCTTTGTGTTTGATTCTGTTTAAGACAAAACAGAACTGTGGAAAACTAAAGACTGTTTTTGTATTCTTTTACTGAATTAGATCAATTTAATTAATTTATACATACTTACACATGTCATGATAAGGTAACATAAGATAAATATACATATTCAGCAAGATTTGATCAAATTTCATCAACATGAAAAAGTGACGTTCATGTTTTGAGAAAAATATGTGTAAAGGGGATCGAAATAAGTTTCAAAGCCTAAACATTATTTTATTGCATGTAACCGCTTTCCATAACTTTTTAATGCAAATTCAGCAATCTTTTTTTTCAGTGTACGGTGGTGTATTGCTCTCACTTCCCTTAAAATTTTTCGGCTCAGTATCATGTAATTACGTGAAAAGTTTCATGTTATAACATGATATTTATCACGTTATCATGTGAAATTATCATGTTATATCATGATATAAAATTATCATTATTTCATGATGTAGTATTTTCACATTATAACAGAACTACAAACAGCCTATGCTGCTTTCAGCAGCTCTGCCCACAGTGAACAGCTCGCTACAGCACTCTAATATTCAACAGTTTCTTACAGAGCATTCTGCGACCTTAAACTAACACAACTTGTGGACGAAACAGTAAAATACATTTACACGATTACACAATCTTGCTCCATGCGACGGAGAAAACACAAGCCCGAAGAAATCTCAAGAGTGGAGAATCCACATTTTCAACGTGGGCCATGTTCAGGTTGGAGTTGACTGGACCGAGGGAAGCGTGACTGGTTTGGCTGTGACTGATCTGATAATGAAATCACATAAAACCATACTTGACATTTTCACGTTATAACGTGAATATATCATTATATCATGGAATAACCTGATAAAAGCCTATCACAAAATAACATGAAAATTTCATATCATGTAATAACTTGATAATTTCACATTATAATGTGAAAATACCACATCATGAAATAACTTAATAATTTCATATCATAAAATAACCTGATAATTTCACATTATAACATGATAAATATCATGTTATAACATGAAACTTTTCACATAATTACACACAATACTGAGCTGAAATATTTTTGGGGGAGTGAGAGCAATACACCACTGTACCTTTCAGTCCCATATAAATCCTTAACCTAAATAAACTTGTTAGTCGACCAAAGTTTAAATAGTCGACTTAGACCCAGTCAAGTAATTGAATAAATGATTAAAGGACAAATCAAGGAAAATCATTTATTTATAAATCACTTTTCATACAAAAATGAATAGAATAGAAAGAACAGAACAGAACACCCAAATAAAAACTAAATATATATGATGAATGAATATTATGAATTTTAAAATAATCATGAATTGTTAAAGATTATTTTTCCATTATTAACTACGTACATACAAAATGCTTTATAGCAGACATGTCCAAACTATGGCCTCAGACAATTTTTTCTTGGCCCTCAGGCTTCCAGGAGAATTGGCCCAATTTACCTTGTATCAATTAATTAATTAACTTTTTACTGCAAGTTTTTTTTTTTTAAATCTACCTTGATAAACCAAATATTTAATATTTAGTGTGTGGTTTTGAGGATCGTAGCATGAATAAAGACTGAGGCTCATTCTAAATGTGTTAAACTTGCACATATTTAAGTTATTCACTGTACTGAGCATCAGTCTTCGTCCCTCGATCAGCCCTCTGCTTCATCTGTGTTCAGATGTGTGGCCCATGTTGAAAAAAGTTTGGACATCTCTGCTTTACAGTAATTAAAAAACTATTAAAAAACAATCCCACATGCCTGCCCACCCAACCACCGTCCCCCACAACTGCCCACCTCCACTCAACCAAACAATTCAGATTTTGTCTTAAAAAGTCTTAACTCACAACTCTTATATATAATACACTAAAATATAGTATATAAGATATATTATATAAGATATTATATAATATATATAAAATAATATAAGAATATTTTAGTGTATGTGCATGTGGGTGCATAGCCTCACCCACACACGCACTAAAATATACAAGGCTACATACAGATAAATTAAGCAGAGTACAGAAGAACCAAGTGAAAAATCATCAAAGGAGCCGACTTCAGCAGGAGCAGAGTCGCCCGCAGCCACCAGGACACAACACAGGCCCCGGGGAGAGACGAGGCACAAACACCAACTCTCCACCAGACGAGCCGTGAAGCCCCCAGCAGCCACGGCCAACCACCGCTCCCAGCACAGAGGACTCTTACAGAGAAACACCGGAGCTTCTACAACTGCTTTAAAAAGGAAAGAACTTTCCATTTATTTATTTATTTATTTGCTAAAGTTGTTAATAATAATTCATTAATAATAGCTATAAAGCTAAAAATCTGGGTCCTGAGCCTGCTCTTATTGTGACATACAAATGGTGATAAAAGTATGTATCAGCGTCTCCATGTGACACTGGGCATGTTTTTGAGGTGATGTTTTGTGGTGTTTTGAATGTATGAGTCAAAAATGATGCCCAGGTTTTTCACTTGTGGAGACCGTGCTTGTAGTTTCTGTCTCTGGGCTTCAGGACCAATAACTAAAACCTCAATTTCTGGTTTCTGGTTAAGCTGGAGAAAGTTTGATTTGATGTCTAGGATGCAGTTAAAGAGAACATTCATTGCTAAAGTTAAAAGAATAGTGTGGTTTACTGTGTCAAAGGCACCGCTTAGATCCAGCAGAACCAACAATGTCTCCTTTTGTGAATCATACTTTACTCCAAAATGATTTAAAAGTGTTGACATGGCAGTCTCAGTGCTGTAGTTCATTCTAAAACCAAATAGATTTTTATCAAAAAAATCATTTAGTTGGTTCAAAAATATGTTTCTGAAGATTTTGCTTAAGAATGGTAAGTTAGACACTGATCTGTAGTCGTTAAAATAATTTAAATCAAAATTGCCCTTCAGAAGGAGCCTCACCACTTCTGCTTTAACAGCAGCAGGAAAGATGTCCGTCTGCAGAGAGCAATTCATCACGTGTAAAAACTCCTTTTTACACGATCTATAAAATGTTTTTAAAAGTGAAATTGGAATTGGGTATAAAAGAGAAGAGAAAACTCTGATCATCCCCATGATTTGGTCTGCATGATCCTCGCAACCGAAGTTAGAGGAGGTTAACTGAAGTAGTTTACTGCTCGCGTTGGAAAGATGCTCAATGGTCAAATGAGCTTTAGGATTATTTTTGTTGCCTGTGATGTAGGTGATCTCCTGTTCCACAGAGTGGCCCCAGTTGTGGGTTGGATGTGTGACTGTAAAATACAGTTGAAAACATTTAAAAATGAGTTTAAAAATGTTTTGTTTTTCTAAGTTATTTACAATAAGAGATGTGTTCGTCTTAAATGCTTGAATGTAGCTCAGATGCTTCTCTTCTGATTGTTTTCTGTTTTCTGTTAAAACTTTTATATTATCAACATACCGCTGATACTCTATATTATTTTTCGTCAGATGTGTTTGAAGCTAGAAGGTCTCTGGTGGTGCTTCCATCTCTAACAAAGAAATGCTTTTTTTCATTAGGATCTTTAAGCTTCGGAAGATAAGTGCAAAAACGTTTGTCTTTGCAAATTACATGATGTGGAACTACATCTACCTCAATCACAGACTTTCCAGATGAGGTCAAATTCTGGTTGAGAACTTCCACAAATCGAGAAGGTCTGACACATAATATTACTATTTGTTTGTGCTTAAACGCAAAACAGTTTTCAATAGTCTCCAAAAGCTCGTTTTCGTATTTCTCTCTCTCGTTGCTGTGAACTGGAACCCCACAAATTCGTCCCTTTTCTTCTATTCCAAAATGTATTGTGCCATTGGTGTGACTGTTCAGACAGGCAGCTAGAAACGGGATAACTTCATCCACAAACAGTTTAATTTTTACTTTTGATTCCATGTTTGTCGTGTTTGTAAATGCTCTAAATTCATGACAGGGCTCAGTTAAGTCTGATGGATCAGATTCTCCTACACTGAGAATGTGTCCCTCAACATAAGGAACAAGGGCAGCATGCAGACCAAACGGATGGGGATCGCACAGTATTTCTTCAGCTTTTATTTTATTATTTCTTGCATTAACTATGAGTTTGGTTGGTTCAGATTTTACTCCCTTTTGAATCGTGTTGTTGTTTTGTATTATTTGTTTATAATTCATATATTTATTGTATTCTATATTTTCTGGATATTTATTAATATTCTCTTCCGCTTGTTTTCTGAGTTCTGATAAATCTTTAATATTTTCAGCAAACCACTGGTAGCGTTTACATTTTTTGTCAGATGTATGTGAGACCAACAGGTTTTTGTTGCTGCTTCCATCTCTAACAAAGAACTGTTCTTTCTTTGTTTCAGCATCTTCAGTTTCAGCATTGGGCAAAATAGTGTAAAAAAGTATGTCTTTGGTAATTATATGACTAGGAACTATATCTACCTCAATCACAAACTTTAGAGTGCGGGTATGATTCTTATCGAGAACTTCCACAAATCGCGGAAATCTGAAGCATTTAATTGCTATTTCATAATTCTTAAAATACTTTTTAATACCAATCCTTAGTTCTTTATCATATATTTCTCTCTTGTTGATGTCAACTAGAACACCATAAATTTCTCCATGTAGGTCATTTAATATTCCAAAATGTATTGTACCATTGGACCGTTTGTTTATACAGGCAGCTCCAAAGTGGATAACTTTACGCACAAAACTTGAGATTTCTGTTTGTTTAAATGCTTTGAATTCATGACAGGGCTCAATTAAATCTGATGGACCAGATTCTGATACACTGAGAATGTGTCCCTCAGTGTAAGAGAAGGAGGCATCATGCTGATCAAACGGATGGGGTTTGCATAGTATTTTTACTACCATTTGATTCAGGTCTTTATCTAAATGTTTAAGTCTTTTCTCCGTGATGTTCTCGCTGAAGAGTATTTCAGCAGAATCAGGGTCAGCTTCTCTGTCTGGAGAAGGTTCCATGTCTTCATTCTGAAAACAAAGGTGCATTAAGTAATTTTACTGGTGTGGGTCCTAATATTGGACGCATGTTCTAACACTGATGGTCTCAGCAGTCTCATTAACCCTCTCCAGGCAGGCGTTGCAGATTTGCAACAGCTAAATTTCAATTACCTACTTACTCCACATCCCTATTTTATGAGCTTTATTAACTCAGGAGCCTTTTCTCCCATCCATGCTGATAAACGTGGACGATGCAGACTGTGCAAGAATGGCTCCACGCAAACGGCCTGCCAGAAGTGCAAAATACTTTTTTTGTTCACAAAGGATAAAAAAGTCAGGATTGTATATTACTACCCCATATTATAATTTTCCCCAAATATCACATTTTTCCTGATACTAAAAATTAATTTGAGCCTGAGAGGGTTAATGTGATTCAATTAAAATGTCACTTAAAGGTGCACAATGAAACTGCAAGGAAACAGCATCTCCATGAGACAAGCAGGTGGAGACGCACTGTGCACTTTGTTACATTGAGCACCTTTAAGAAACTTTAAAATATTATTATTTTGAGGCTGCTAAGGTAATGCTGACAATGCAGCAACATGTGTTCAAAACCACAGAAACAAAAACATAAAAAGTGAACACACAGAGAAAGAGAGGTGACTTCAGAATGTTTCAGAGAACACTGTTCAGGCTGTAATTTGAACATAGAAGAAAACAAACCTGGGACATTGTCCTGAGGAAGTCGGACTGCAGATGGCGCTGTCGTCCTCCCTCCTCCAGTAGGTAAACTCTGTAAGTAATAATAGTAAGTAAGTAAGTAAAATGTAGTTAATACGATTAACTGAGATTCAGGAGCAGGACCACGCCTCAGTCGCCCTCTCCTCTCACCAGCGAACCACAACTCACTCGCCTCTAATTTCCCAGAAGCCTATATGTAGCAGCCTTTCCCATCATCCCAGTCTGTCTCGACTAACTCGACCCCACCCTCCCATCCCCTATTTTGTCTTTCAGTCATAAGACCCCTACAAGGGGGGTCCCGTTCCAGCTGGGTCAATTGTAGATTGAGACGGAGCCCCCACCCATAGTCTCAACCCAGCCATCTCTGCCCCGCTTCATACATTATCAATAAACTTCTTCGCACTATGTCGTTGTTGGCGTGAAAACCAAATGTTCCGTCATGCACAGATGTCAGTGCAGTGCATATTTTAAACTATTTTTGGATTTCTGAAACCTTCCTGACAACGTCTGATACAACCACAGCAACTGAAGTTTGAGGTTGGTTTATGGTTTATGGTTTACGGTTTATGGTTGACAACAGCAGTAGTTTGGTCCAGAGGTTCCAGATCATTTTCAGGTTGACTGGTGAAAATGGCGGGTGAAAAACAAAACACATTTGTGCATCAAACCCTGTCAGAAAGGTCTCAAAAATCCACAAATATCTGCAGGGGTTTGTAAATGCAGGTTCATCAGTTTGTAAATAAATGACATTTGTGAATAACGAAATATTTTCTTTTGAGTCGAGAAATGCTTTTGTGAATGTTGTTACATTTATTTGTAAGCCATTAAATATATTTGTGAATGTCGTGATATTTATTTGATAATAAAGACACTAACCTAGCTCCATATTAAAACATTATGGGTGTGTTAACTATTCAGAGATCAAATTTTGATCCCACAGCTGGGTTGACAGACTACTCTTAAAACGGGGAAAATGTCAGTCAAAGTCAGTGCCTCTCTGCTTATCTATTAATTATTCACATTCCACAAACTGCAAACTGCTATAATCTGCACAAAATGTCTCTGTATTACTCACATCAGAGAAGCACAAAAGCATTTTATAAGAGGCAACATGAATAGCCAGAATAAGACTAGATCTGATTTCCGATTATTAACCACAGGAAAAGCTTGAATATTATTGTCATTTTTGTTGTATTCTAATGCGTTTTAATGTTTTCCAATTAATTAGATTTATTCTGTATTATAAATTATGCGGTACTGCCAGGTCTGGTGAGTCGGTTGATTACAAAACCTTATTGCATATAATCTGTAGACAGAATTTCCACCTTGTGATAATAGTTAATGTGTTTGTTAATGATTTCTTTAGTTGTAAAAAGGCTCAATTAAACTGTGCAGTGAAATTTGACACCGTCTATAGTTTAAACTTAAAGTGCATATTTCTGTAGCACAGAGAAGAGGCAGAGCGCCTCACCTCTGGTCAAACGCTGTTTAAAGTCAGATTAACTCACTAAACGTGCTCCTTCGTGCACAGCAGTGTTTGTCCTGATGCTAAGAAGACAAAGCACTTGAAAAAAGTTCACATATGAGATATTTAATCACTTTAAATGGAGAAACAGTGAGATCGGGCTGAATGACCGCGCTCTGTGCAGTGTGTATGTGGCCGCGCTGTCGGCGTGAGGACAGCCCCACCTCTTATTAATTTACTTTATATGAGCAAAGCACAATGAGTCACTCAAGTACAATGATGAAACCAATAGAGACTCGAGAGGTGTGGCCCTTCGCAGATGCGGGGCCTTCGAAACTTCCAGAGTCTGTGTAGGTCTATTGGCCTATTTGCTTTAAACAATGAGCATATCGTGTAAGTAACAGACTAACAGTGTTGTTGATAATAAAAAGGAATTAATCGCTTTTACACACATTTTTACAGGAATTAAAAACTATTTAAATGATCTCAAACAAATCTACCAGCTTCACCAGAGAGAGCTCAGGTTTTTTTCGCGTGTTTCTTGTGAGCTTCCCTTTCGCGCACTTTCAAAAATATAGGGCACAGGTGTCAAACATGGGACAAGGCCCCGGGGGGCAGATCCGGCCCCCAAGACCTTTAATGTGGCCCTTGGGTGATTTTCTACTAAAATATTTTAATTATATTTTCTATTAAAATATTGGTAATTTTCTGCGGTGCTTAGCACAGCAGCGTCTCCAGCGTCTCTGTACGTGGCCCCTCCCACCAGAGCAGCACAAATGAAGACTTGTCTCTTTCCAAACGCTCTTAAAGGACGATCGTTTTGACTGTTGACCGTGACACCCTCATCAACAAAATGTCAAAAATGAGAAAAGTGGAGCCGAGTGCAGGATTTTGTGAGAAAAATTGACTTATTCCTATTTGCATACAAGTTCATGTTAAAACATTGTGTTGAAATTGAATTTTTCTTAAAGTTTCAGATTGTTCATAATATTATAATATTATAATAAGAAAGAGTTCATCAATTATAAAAGATTTCTGTAATAGATTTGTGTTTCTCTGCACAAATATTTGAGCTTATTGTTATTTTTGGGGTTTATATGCCATGAGTTTTCTGATCCGGCCCCTTTGGGATCAAAGTAGGTTGGATACGGCCCCCGGCCAAAATGAGTTTGACACCCCTGATCTAGGGGGATAAATTCAGGTGGGTGCTTGGAGATTTGCGTGGGAGCTCCGGCCCCTGGGCACCCACGGGAGCCTCTGCCTACGTGCATTTCCCCGGGTCTTATGGCCCATTGACTCAGTTTTGGCGCGTGAGGTTTCAGAGCATCAACTGTACAAATAGGTTATACATTAGGGTATTATTATTATTATTTCCGTTTGTGAAAACCCGGACACCTTGGGGTCAGTTTTCAATTTTTTACAGCATATGAACGCGTATTGTGTATTACAGGCAGGTAGTAATTACACACGGGTGGGTCAGGACTAAACCAGGTCTAAACCAGGACTAATCTTGGACTTAAGAGAGAAAACGCCGAGCAGTTTGTCCGCAAAGCGCGATCGGGCAACTGCCGCGTTTAACTCCGTGAGGTTTGGAGCTGAGCCAGCCCGTCCTAACGGTTAATCCTGTTTCAGTTCTGGTTTAGTCCTGTTTTAGTCCTAGTTCAGTCGTGGATTAGTCCTCCTCTTCAGTCCTGGAATCAGTCCTGGGTTAGTCCTAGTTTAGTCTTGGTTCAGTCCGTAACGTAGGCAGCGCAAAAGTTTGATATAACCTCGGGTTAATGGGCAGGTGCGGTCCTGTACTGCGCAGGTCCAAAAATGGACACGTGCAGTTCTCTGCGCTGTTGGCTCCATTATGGAATAAATTAATCTTCAGTTTGTTACATAAAGAAGGAGGAAAATAACACAAGGACGACAGCAGCAACAAGTTTTAAGAAGGATGTAAAAAGGGTTGCACCTGTCCTGTCTGAGTGTGTACAAAGTTTGTGCTGAGGGGTTTTACAGCCTTAACACAGATATAATCATTGTAAAATATAAAGTTGATACTTCGCGGATTTCATCTATCGCGGGTTATTTTTAGAATGTAACTCCCGCGATAAACGAGGGACACTGCACCCTCACCTCCAACCTGTGCACATGGACTCACACTTGTCCCGACCGGGACGGAAAACGGAGAATTTCTTGTACAAGTCATTGTTAAATGCGCATTTATGCTTCGGTATGTTGCAGACTGACCGACTGTTTGTGTCTCGCTCCTTCTGAGTCACAGACGCTACGAGAGACGCTCAGTTTAATGCCCCTAATGAACGGTACTGAAAACCTGGACATTTGCATCACAATTTGCATCAAAAAACCCGGAAAAAGCCCCGGACAGGACGCAAAATACGGACATGTCCGGGGAAAAACGGACGTTTGGTCACCCTACTATACATTAATAATAATATTAAAAGTCATCAGTTACCGTCAAAAAGTGCGGTGATACCTGCCGTGTCCCAGAAGAGAAAGGCAAGAGAAGCGGGAGAATGAGACAGGTGCGGTCCTAGCGTAGATGTTCTTCTTTTGGGAAACACACACAAAATAAACGAAATTCTAAATTATCCCAATGGGAGTTTCTCAGTTCCCAGGATCCTTCCTCTCGAAACCACTCCGTATCACTCTTCTAGAGTAGGCTCCTCTAAAATAGGCTCCTCTAAATTTTTTAGAAAAATTCTGCTCACAGCTCTCAATTCTACATAAAGTCCTGTCTGCGCAGCGGCCGCTGTGTGTGGCTCCGGACCACGCACGAAACAAGAGGGCGGCGCGTTACTCTAAAAAAAAAAAAAAAAAAAAAAAATTATATATATATATATATATACCCTATGTATATATGTGCTGCATCTAGGAGACTTTCAGATGGTACTTCACATAGCCTCTGTAACCGGCATCGGGGTTGCCTTGTGCTCATTCGGGCCATGATCATTCGGGCCATGATCACACACATTTTTTTTTTTTTATATATATATATATGATTTGTTTTGTGTAAATAATGAAAAGATATACCCAATATATTTTTAGCATGTGTTCAAAACATTAAAAAGTGACTTACCACATTCCAGTTATTACGAACAGTGTAGTTTCCCTTCATAGCAAATTTACTTCTGTCGCTCTTTATATTTCACTTTTAATGCATCCTGAAAAGAAAAAGAACAGAATTGTGCACGCAGTCGTATCAGCAAACTAAATAACTAAAGCAACAGTCCGCTTCCTGTAAAAATGTTCACATAACCAGCCCCTTAATACTCCAGCTGCTAAAAATACAGCTATAAATGTTTAAAATGTAATCAAAATGCAAAATGCTAACGCGCTAAAAACACTCCAGAGCAGCAATCATGTATGGAAAGCCGATAATGCCACATTTACGCATTAGACACTCGCTTTTCGATATAAATTTCCCTGCAAAATACGCCGTTTGTCAAATATGACTTTTTTTCGCCGAAAATTCAGCAAAATGCGCCGCTTTTTACGCCACAATTATGTTCTAGAACAGGGGTCGGCAAACTTTTTACCATGGAGTGCCAACTGAAAAAGTATAAGCCTCTGAAAGTGCCACCACTAAAGACCTGGCCCAGTATGGGGTATAAATATGATGCAAAAACATTTTAATATGAATTATTTTATGCTTTATTAACACACATTATTGTTTAAATTGTGCTTCTCAATGTGTAACTCAACTCAATATTTGCAACTTTGCATATTCAAAGAAAAGCTGTGCCATATGCCTATCATACTTAACTTGTAATACAAAGATACCAGAAACAAGGTATTCTACAACAAAGATTAAAGAACATTCATTACTCTCTTATTTAAAACAAGCAATAAACAGCAGGTAAAACATAGGTTAAAATACAACTGTACAGAGTGGAACTTTAAAACATAATAATAGAACTAAAAAATATTCAGTGAGAACCGTGACACTGCATGTCTTTGCTTAGCTTTGTGATTTGCACATCATAGCACACATGATTCAGAGTGGTCTATGTGTAACTGGCTGCGAAAGGGAGGGTGCAAATGTCTGCGCATGACATACGGCCAAATACAGACAGGAAGTGTCAGGAAGTGAAACAAAGGCAGGCTGTTTGGTACTGTGATATCTGTGCTTTTGAGTTCTTTACACATCTCTCTGAACTTTGTCACCCACAGTGCAGTTTTTCAGATCCATAACTACAACTGCAGGTGTCTGAAGTAGTTGTAAGTAGCAATGTTTCCAGTTTAGAAATAAAGACAATCCACGTTTCAAACAGCGCTAAAACTGTCTTTCCTCCACCTTGTAGGTGCACATGAAGTTCATTAAAATGTCCCGTGATTTCCGTGAGGAACATGAGTTTTACAATCCATGTCTTATCATTCACCTCTTGGTACTGCTCTCCCTTTTATATCAAAAAAGTCTTAATGCAGTCAAAGCAGCCGACAAATCGCTCCAAAACCTTTCCACAGCTTAAGCACGTCACTGATGAGTGAAGCGGTAGGTCGCCGTACGTGCAGTCCAGTTAAGAGCACCTAGCTTGTTTTCCGTACCTCGAAACTGCACGTTTTATATGCTCTGAATTATCTTTGAAAGTCTTCTCGTGTTTTGACTTGATCTCTGACAGACAATAGTTTCACAGCACAAAGTGCACACAGCGCGGTCTTTTTTAAAAACAAAACCAAACTCTTCTGTCCACCCAGGCTGAAATGTCCTGCTTTTAGCTTTGGACAACTCAGCCATGACTGCATCTTCTGAAGAAACTAATCGGGTCAAATGAAGCATGACGGTGCGTCGCGGGAAGAGCGTGAACGCGCACAGTATCTTACGGGCTCTGGTAAGTGATTGCAGCACCAACTCGAACACGCGCCTTCAAAATGCCTGCGCTTGCCCCGTGTGACACACGTGCTTAGGTTTTCCGATCCCTGCATTAAAATACCTCTGAGCGCTTTACATTTGTAGACGCACTGACGCTTATTAAAAACTGGCTCTAACTACATTAGAGGAAAGGAACAGATAAAACTCTGGGTTTTATCACGTTCGATATGGCACTTGACATTGTTTTATTTTACTTTTTTGGGGCTTAATCTTTTCAGACACTTTTGGTGTAAACTATTTAGATTTTTTAAATGATTTTAACCCTTTAAATGACATTTCTTATAAAAGGACCAAATTTTGTGTTCGCAAAAACAAATGTTAACACCATTTGGTGCTGTTTTCTTACAGTCTGGTAAAGGTCAGTCATTGGCACCAACATGACTTTTTGTGCATTGATAGATATTGTGTAGTGTGAAATCCGTTTTTACTGTTAAGTTCGTAAAATGTGCACCGAATGTGAACATTCATTAAAAAAAAAAAAAAAAGAAGTTGTATAAAGTTGTATTCATTATTATAGTGGATGGGCTCATCCTTTTCAGCTTCTTCTGCACTAAATATTGATTGTAGTTCTTAATGTTTGAACCCGTTTAAATGTCATTTTTGTTTTGTATCAACTTCAAAATGTGAAATACAAAGCAAATTATTTTGAGCACTTTTATTGCAGTCTGAGGCAAGTCAATAATTGGCAGCAAAAGTAGTTAGTAAATTGTTATTTTTTGTGTAATTTCTATCTATTTAGATATCAAAAAAGCATTTTAAATACATAATTGCATTCAAAACATGTCACACCATTAACAGCTACACATTATGAATTCAGCAGTAAAATGTTCATTTTTTTGTTTTGTAGTTTTGTAAAGAGATACTGTAACTAAATATGAAGTTAACATTATTTATTTTCACAAGAGGACATGGTTTACTTTTTCAATTTGTTTACTAAAATCATTAACTAGATTTAGACCAAAACTAGTGAATGATTTAGAACTACTAAAACTAGGTGAGACCAAGATCCCCATAAGACAGGTCAGGCCGCTGATTAAAGTGAAGAGGAGAGAGACACTTGTGGTGTAATCAGGTGCTCAGCGAGAGGCCCTCTTTCTAGATTCCTCTGGTAACGGTCCCATTTTAAGCAAAACTGACACTTTTATCATTTTAGAACATTGGCATCTCCTTAAAAACACCCAGATTTGTTTTATTTCATTCACACTTATTTGAGTGACCCTGCATTATTGGGCCAGCTACATCTCTAAAGCTCAAAATGCTCTGTGCCACTTTGTGATGTAATTAAGTGGTTGTTTTAAAATAATAAAGTATACAATAAAACACAATAACAATCATCCATATATACAATCTATAACAGAAGTGCTACCGGGACAATAAGATAAAATTAAATAGAGTAGTAAGTATAGTATATAATGTCTAATATAATATGTAATATAAATATAATATAAAATGTCTAATATAATGTCAGACTGTCCAGTGTGCTGTGGGGGTGGTCTCCAAAATGGACCTGATCTTCTCCAAGACCCTCTGGTCCATCACAGCTGTGAGAGTCCTCCTCCTCCTGAACACAGCACTGGCCTTTTGGATCAGTTTAAACCTGAGTCCTGGTGTCACTGGTGCCATTGTCAGACCCACAGATCTGTAACCGTACATACTGTGATCCAGTGAGGTAACCCACAATCCAGGGCAACAGACGAACATCTGTCTGCATCCAAGCCCAGGTCGAGTCTGTTGAAGTAGTTTGAATTGGGTGGGCTTGTCTGTAGCTACAGCCGGCGCTGCCAGAACCACTGCCAGTTTCTCCTGGAGAGAGCAGCGAGTTGAATTATTGGTTTAGCCACAAAGATGAACAAGGAGCTGATTCCGTCGGTTATCATCTGCTTCAGGTCCTTGCTTTCTGCTTGTTTTCTGAGTTCTGATGAATCTTTCACATTGTCAACATACCACCGGTACTGTTTTTGTTTCTTGTCAGATGTGTTTGGAGCCAGCAGGTCTCTGCTGCTGCTCCCGTCTCGAATAAAGAACTGCTTTTTTTTTTTTGTCTCAGCATCAACCGTGTGAAAAAGTTTGTCTTTGCACATTTTATGATGAGGAACTATATCTACCTCAATCACAAACTTTCCAGAGGGTTTCGAATTCTTGGTGAGAACTTCCACAAATCGAGGAGGTCTGAAGCATCTTTCTGCTGTGTTTATGTGCTTAAACTCAAAACGCTCTTTAATAGCAATCCTTAGTTTTTTATCATATATTTCTCTTTCATTGCTGTGAACTGGAACACCACAAATTTCTCCATGTGGGTCGTTTAGTATTCCAAAATGTATTGTGCCATTGGTCTGTCTGTTCATACAAGCAGCTCCAAAGCGGATAACTTCATCTACAAACTTTTTGATTTCTTTTCTTTTAAAGGCTTTGAATTCATGACAGGGCTCAATTAAATCTGATGGACCCGATTCTGCTACACAGAAAGTGTGTCCCTCAGTGTAAGAGACGGAGGCAGCATGCTGACCAAACTTGTGGGGTTTGCATAGTATTTGTTTGGCTTCTATCATCTTATCACTTGCATTAACAATGTCTTTGGTTGATCCAAATGTTTCTGCCATTTGATTCAAGTCTTTGGTATCTAAAAGTTTAAGGCTTGCCCAAGTGATGTCCCGGTTGGAGTATTTCAACACACTCAAGGTCAACTCCTTGTTGTTGGTTGTTCCAGTTTTTTCATGTTTGGAGAACGGCCCAGGTTTTCAGTCTGAGGAAAACAAAACCAAAGTTAATTTAAATACAGAGTGCACTGTTGAGGCAGTAATCTGGACATGGAAGGAAAACCATTTCACCATAATCTGTGGGCAATAATCTATTAACCACCTCTGAATATTGTTTCAGCTCAAGACAGTTTCTCAAAGTGTGGGGTGTGTCCGTTTGAGGGACACAGAGTCACACCGGGCATTACGCACATACACACGACGAACAAACAGCACGGGGTTTAAATTCATATAACAGGGTAGACTTATTTGACTAAAACAAACTTAAGATCATTGTATTTAAGATTTTGCTAAAAATATTAATTTTTTATTTTTTTTTCCCTGATTGGCAATTTTTTTTAGGGTTGAAATTTTACTTCCTGGATGGAAATTATGATTCGTGACTTTACACTGTTCACTGGTTCAAAACTCCTCTAATGTACTCATAAATTATTAAGAAAACACCTTTATTTTGAATTTATTTAAATGTATTTGAAATCGTGTTTAAATATCAGTAAAATGTGCAAATAGTGCTGAACTTTTGGACAGAATTCTCCCAGTCTGTTGTAGTTAATGTGACTCTATAACAGATTTAAGTTTTGTAATGTAACATAGGAGAAACTGACTCAGAACCAAACAAAGGCAAATGTAGCTTATACAGAATAAAACAAAATCTCTTAAACGTTTTTTTTTTTTTTTTTTTTTTTTAAAAACCCAAAACTTATCCAGTGTGACAGCACGTCCAGGTCTCCCGTATTTACAACAGGGACGCCTATTATCCCACCAACTTAAAAGGTGAACTATGTTACTAATGTTTTGGTTGAGGTTTCACCTGCTTGTTTCTATGGATATGTCATTGGTTTGTCTGGAAAGTTCCACAGTATGACATTAAACAGCTCGACTTTACATTTATTCAATTACAGGTGGTTTACAGATCAAATATACGTAAGAAAAAAACAAAACAAAACAACAGACATTGTGACTGTGAGCGGGTCGCCTCTGCACAGATCTGGCTTGGTTTCCATGAAGATAGAAAGCTTTAATGCCACTGTGACACTTTCCAGACAGAGTGATAACATCACCACAGAGAAAATAATTTGACGGGCCCTCCTCCAGAAAAGTTACACAATGCACCTTTAAGTCAAAATTAAAGAACGATAATACATGGACATGTCTGGGGAAAAACGGACGTTTTGTCACCCTAAAATAAAAAAAAAAAAAAAAAAAAAAGGATTGCACATTGACTAGATAGAAACATGAGTGAAATGTAGGCCTATTTACAGCAGTAATATTGTTCACAGAGCATCTCGGTTTCGCAAAATATGTCGTTTTGATAAAAAAAAGATAAGTGCCACTTACTGCGCGCACCTCAGAAATAGCTGCCTTTGTTGTCTGCTGTTGGCTGCTGCTGTCTCGAAGGCCGTTCCGCAGCCCCTCTCGCCGTGTATTTCCCAGTAGGGAAAGAAGTCAACATTCCTTGTCCTACTTACGTAACGTAATTAATGAATGAAATAATGAATATTTATTCGGACAGTAATACATAGAACATAAATGAAAAAAAAGAGCCCAAGACCGCGGCTATAGCTGGGTGCCGGTGTCCTCCGTCCACTTGTTGCTCGCTCTGCCTCCTCTTCGTTTCATGTCTTACACTAGACTGTTCCTGTGGTTTTATACTAGAGGCGGAGCCTTTTGCAGTGGAAGTTGGTCTGTTTTTTTTTTTTTTTTTTGCAGGAGGATGTGGTGTGAACTATTAGATTCAGATTCAGATTCAGAAAACTTTATTGATCCCATAAGGCAATTCTGAGCAAACACGAACACAAACAAACACACAGTGTGTCAGTCCAATTGTCGTCCACCAGTGGAACTCAAAATAAATAACAAATTGCAGTGTAAAACTTTCATAAAACTATCATAAAACTGTACCCTTAGAATTTAATAATTTAATAGCACAGGGCACGAAAGAATTAGAAAACCGGTTGGTTTTCTGTATTGGAGCATAAAACCGACGCCCTGAAGGCATCAGGATAAAATCAGGAGCCAGAGGATGGAGCGGCTGAGCCAGGAGACACTTGGCTTTGCTCAGCACCTGCTCCTCCCACAAAGAGCGCAGGTCCCTCAGTTTAATCTCTGTGATTATTAGGTTTGTTATTTCTGGCGGCTTATTATTTAACCTTTGACACCCACAGGGACCAGTACCAACGTAGGCAAAAATTGTAACTCAGAGATGGGAGGAGTGAAGTGAGAGATGAAGGGGCCATTGTCTCTAACTGCAATACACCTTATTTTTTTTCAACGATGAAAAAAAAAGTTTCCAAAATGTACACAAACGGTCCCTGTGGGTGTCAGAGGGTTAAATAATAAGCCGCCAAAAATAACAACCGTAATAGTTCACACAATTGCCATCCTCCTGCAATAAAACCAGACCAACTTCCACAGCAAAAGTGTATAACTTTTCTGGCAGAGGGCCCGTCAAATTATTTTCTCTGTGGAGATGACACAGCAAAAATGCGGCCGAAGATTCGCCGCGGATCATATAACTAATACTAAAACTACCAGCTGGTGTATTTATAGGGCTAATTAGATAGCATTTGGGACACTATACTTCATGCTACATTAACTACATTAAATATTAGAATGTTAGTAACACTACAGAGCCGACACTGAACCCCATGCCGAGTTTCATAGCAGCGGAGTCACCAGTATGCCCTGGTTGTGCTACAACCCCACCCATTTCTAGAATAAACACATAGCCTATATATTCTAACAAAAACATATTTTAGCACATTATATTTAATATTTCTTCAGGTAGGTTTCAATAAGATTTGTCTATGAGATTTCTTTCTACTGTGTGTTATTATTAAATTTATTGTAGATATTATAAATATAATGAAAGATGATAAATAACCATCAAAAATGATTTGATGAATAATTTCACTCAAAATAGAAATAATTAATTAAATAACAAACCTATGCTTCGACATTTACACATATACAGTTATATATAGATATTATATGTACCATCTTGGATATTTTTGGTGACTAACGGGCTTTTCATAAAGACCATGTTATTATCTATCTCCACTCCAAATTTTGTGCTTGTATCACAAACAGAACGATTATTTCACAGTTCCACTACATGTGAAAACCGCAGTGCTCTGACTCTTTTCCTGTTTCTTACACTGCAGTATCGCGTGAGCCCACATAATTACCAAAGACGTTGTTAGAGATGAAAGCAGCAGCGAAAACCTGCTGGCCCAAAACACATCTGACAAAAAATTAAACGCCACTAGTGATTTGTTGAAAATATTAAAGATTTATCAGAATTCAGAAAACAATCAGAAGAGAAGCACCTGATAAACAGCTACAAACTGCAAGAATTTAAGTTCTATAAGAATATTTATAATATATTACATACTTAAAATATCCAGAAAATATAGAATACGGTATTCTATATTTTCTGGATATTTTAATAGTACAATATAACAATATTGTAAAATAGTAATATTGCTAGAGTAAAATGTATAATATTGGTAAGTATAATATTATCATTTATTAGAGTAAAATGATGGTAGAATAATTCCAGTATTCATAATGTTGGAGTAAATTCTACTCTATTTGGTAGAGAATGCAGGTAGAGTAACTATTTCTCTTCAAATGACAGTATAATTTAATCATTTACGGTAAAATAAATGCTCAAAATTGAGTACAATTTACTCCCAATTATTTACTCTTTTGCAAGAGTAAATTTTACTCTTTTTAGATACACTGTAAACCCAAATTTTCTTTTACATATTAAGCCATGCTAATATTACTAATCTTTTTAATATTTTGCAAAAGGCGGGACCATTACTAAACAAAGTGTGAACTGTAAACTATTTTAAACTAGTATTTGCTGTACTAATGGCTCTGAGTGGAGACGGCTCACACTTGTATGGTTTTACCGGTGAAGGGAGAGGCTTGGCACCTGAACACTACCAAACTGCACCAAACCACATCTGACTTCTGCTCGGACTGTTGGCTGCAATTCAGCGTCAGTCTGCTTTATCATCACATGGTAAGTGAATAAATATGGTTTCTGTTCCCGTAAGAGTGAATAGTTGGAATCATTGGTTGACACTTGCAGCTAAATAAGGCTAACGTGAAGTTCACTTGTGGTCACGTTGTGCTCGTTATCATCTGTTAGCCGCTAACAGAGAACAGCTAATGCTAACAGTTAAGGCTGTGTGAGGCGGTAGAGATGAACGGAGGGCGAACTCCGCGACTAAACCGCTGCTCGTGCGGATGACGCGACGAAAAATACTGTTTTAATTAAACTCGGGCGGGTGGCGGTTTAACGACGCATGGACCCATAGAACTCCTCACGGGCGCCGTGTCTTCTCATGTCCACTGTGTGCACCGCGCCTCAGAACTAAACCAGGTCTAAAACCAAGACTAAAACAGAAGAGCGTCTCCTCCTGTAGGCCGCGCGAATCGAATTTTAGAATGAATGTATAGAGTTGGTGTTTTTTTTTGTTTTTTTTAATCGAGACTCGTTTTCGTTGTTTGCTATATGATTGTTCTAAAATCTAAAATCGTGGGTGCAAATCGAGAGTTTGGAGTTCAAGTTTTTAGATTATCACCACAAAATTTCATATAAGCTTTGGTTGGAATTAAACACTAAAACATATTTTCTGTTTTACAGGTGACTACCCAACATACTGTGAGTTCAGCTGAGATAAGAGAGGTTACTACCTCAGACACTACAGAACACAAATTTCTTTTTTTTCTTTTTTTTTTTAGATTTGTCTGGAATTCAAAAGGATTGTGGGAAAAGACCTGCACCAGGAATTTTATTCTGCCCTTGATAACCACACTACCCATTTTCTTGAAAGTTTTAAAGCTAAGAGGGGCAACATGTGTGACAGTTGGCACAGCTTTTGCAGCAAATGCAGGTAAAACTTTTGTAACCCGGATAAAAATACATGTGCAGTAAAAGCATAAGTTCATAACATAGTTAATCTAAAATGGATAAAAAGATAATTCATTTTTATTAAAATACATAGTTCATGTTGATCGTTAAATGTATATTTACAAAAGTGTTTGCGTCTCTGTATATTTCTTTTAACTTATCATACAGTATCAATTTTCTGTCTTACAGTCACTGGATTCTACTGAAAAAAGGACAGTCACACTAAGAGAGCTTCCTTACTTACTCGGAGACAATCCCACTGAATTCTTCAAATCTAGAAGCTTTGTAAGTGTACATTTTGTTTGTAATGTGAAACTTTTAGAATGTGACATTTATTGTATAATTTGAATATGCCAAAACTGACAAGTAGTCTATACATTATGAGCTTCAGCCATTCCATGAATATTATTTATCTTAAAGTCAGATTATTATTGATTTTCAAATATTTGTTTGAACATTTGAAAATGCCTGACCAAATAGTTATCATGTCAGCATAAATTGAATTTCATACAATTTATGTTTTGTCATTCTTATTGAGTCTGTTGTAGTTCAGTAATTTCATTCACTAATGGTTAAGTTTCTGGCATTAATGTTTTTGTTTTTCTTTAGGATGGTGATGAATCCTTTCGCCAAATGGACATTCGGATCTTGTTAGTAAATCTGATGGTGTCTCTCTTCCAACACCAGATCTTCACCCAAAGCAAATGCTGTTACAGGGAACAAACAGAAGACTGCACTTTATTCAGGTTTAAGCATGTTATTATTGCACTATTTTTGCAATAAATTTGTGAGAAAAAAAATGTCATTTTATGTCAGTTATTAAAAAAATAATATGATGTATAATTTGCATCTAATTATTATAATTAATAAACATATTCAATAAATATCAGAAATACATACTGCTAAAAATAAGTAATAATTACTGTAATACACAAGTAATGGTTAGTTAATTACTTGTAAACATTAGTTTTAGAAACTTAAGTTCTTTAGTAATGGGTTATCTTGGACAGAAGACTTTATGTAAACAGAGCTTGATTTGTTTAGTTTTTGATATTGTAAAAACTAGACATCCCAGTGCAATCACTTACCACGCGCGGTTTTAGTAATGATTACTAATTTGGGTTTACAGTGTAGAGACCAAATATAGTTTTGTTTGTTTTTTAGAGAAACGCGCCGCCCTCTTGTTTCGTGCGTCTCTCTAGTCACCACGTGGTCCGGAGCCACACACAGCTGCGGCGGCCTGTGATTCGCCTGTGCGGCCGCTGCAAGCCGAATCACAGGCCGCCATGTCTGCGGTCATTCAGGGTCCGGGAATAAAAACCTTGGCCAAAACACTCCCAGTAATCGTCGGAAACAGTGCAACTCCGAGTCTTGCCCACACCCCTCCTCCAGCCTGGCCAGACAACAAGCCCACGTCTCTGCCGTAACAGGCCTCGCTCCCTGCTCCGCAGCCTCTCGTGGGTGGGGAAGGGGCGCTCGAAAAACTCCATCGACAACAAAAAACGTTTACAACATTCTTTTTAAACTAAAATAAATAAAAACCATGAATTTGTCTTTTAAATGTTATTTATATTTTTATCATGTTATTTATAACTGTTTAAATCAAGTTTTAAATCAAATTATTTATTAGTATTTATTGACCCTTTTTACTTTTTATCATGTAATGCTCTGTTACTATTGGGCCCATTCGCAACGGGGGTTACACAGACCCTGTGTAAGTGTACATGTTTACATTATAATCACAGCTGTTGTACATATTGTTTATTTCAGAACATAAAGTGGTGGAGTTTACAGACTGACCCTCTGTAACTGCACACATCTCTCCAATCAAGTGTTCACCTTTCATGTTCAAATCACACAGCCACTGTCATTATTACTCACATTGTTCTTCAAAAACCCTAACTCTAACTCCTTACAAGAAGAGGTGTAATGAGGTATTTCATACACACTGGTGTCATTTCAGATGCTGTGAGAAAAGGGAAGTCCAGAGCTGGACACTGACAGACTGGACGACATGGAGCCAGCCTCTGCAGCTACCTCACACTGAAGCTAAAGACTCTGAAGTTCCCACACTGCGCACTATAAGCACAACCATCTGTCTAATTGTACTGTGGTGCTAAACTAAAAGTTAAGTTTTAACAATAAGATTTTTGGCTACTCTCATCTGTCCATGCTTTTACTCATATGGCTTATATTTGTATTTTTGCTTTTTTTAAACTTTGCTTAATATGAACTATTACAGTAAAGACAGCAAATTGTAATTTTCATTTTTAGAACAATTAACTCAAAGGGCATATAGTCCTATACCATTAATAATAATTACTCATGTTCTGAGATTTCTAATAAATTAATTAAATAAACATTGTTTACATTGTAAAAAATCTGTTTCTTTTGTTAAATAATGAGATTTAATGTTAGGATATCACTGATCCAACTTTGAGTTGAGGTTCATGTTTTAAATGTGTAAGCATCTACATCCTAGTTGTGATACTTGCTGTAAAAGGTGTTTTATGTACAGTTTCAATGCAGATGCTGCTGGTGTGTATTTAGGTCAGTAGTGAGTGGATCAGAATTAAATCTGAAGCACATTTAGGCTCCTAACGACATAATTAACAGATCCGCGGCAGATCCGGGAAAAATAAGACAGTCACGCTTCCCTTCGGTCAACTCCAACGTGAGCATGGCCCAGGCTGAAAGTGTGGATTCTCCACTCTCGAGATTTCTTTGGGCTCGTGGTGTACCAGAACACACCAGAACACACCAGAACACTATCTCCTTCCCATGGAGCAAGATCTTGTAAGAGTATTTTACTGTTTCGTCCTCAAGATAGCAGAATGCTCTGTAAGCAACAGCTGAACGAGTGCTGTAGCGAGTTGTTCACTGTGGGCAAAGAGCTGCTAAAATTGCAATTCTGTTAGAGCTCCATAGTTAACAGTGTTGGGGAGTAACGGATTACATGTACCGCCGTTACGTAATCAGAGTACAAATTATGAGTAACTGTATTCCGTTACAGTTACTGCTTCAATGAGTGGTAATTGGATTACAGTTACATTGCTGAAATAAGTGGATTACAAGGCGATATTTTCCTGTTTTCACATTTTGTGCTACATCCCATTTATTTATTTTTTTATTTCGGTAATTCCACTCATTGCCGGAAACCCAAACAGAACGCGACAGTAAGAGCGATGTAAACGTCATCAAACGCCGATGTGAGATATATATAAAAAAAACAAAAAAACAAACAAATATAAAATCGCCTACAACTTAAATGTGAAACAGGAGCTACTGGCACTGGTGAAAACAACCTGCATAGACTCATAATATCTGCACTACTGTCCATATACACAAACACACACAAACAACACACCTTCATCATCGTCATCAACCTGAGAACCCGCGGACCACGTCTCCTTCCGTAGTTACAGCGCGGACACCGCCGTCTCGTGCGCCGCGTGTGGACCGTGTTTTCTCGCGTAAACCGCGCTTCCTCCTGTGCGCCTCTAAACCAGAACTAACACCAGGACTAAACCAGGACTAATCCAGGACTAAACCAGAACTAATCCAGGACTAAACCAGGACTAAACTAGGACTAAACTAGGACTAAACCAGGACTAAAGACCTGATCTAGACCTGGTCTAGACCTGGTCTAAACCAGGTCTAAAAACCAGGACTAAACCAGGTCTAAACAACATGACACCTAACAGTAGGTTGACATAATTTAAGGTGATCTCATATAAAAAATTATTTCTCTATCAATAATATTTTTTAATCTGGTGAAGGAAAGGCTGATCTTGTTATTGTTTTTTAACAAACAAAACCTCTTATATTAAGATCTCCTGGTCTTTGTTTCTCTACAGTAAACAGTTGCTTATTCATGGAGACTTGGGCTCAGACAATTTGAAGACAACAAACAAGAATTTTCAGGATGTGGTTGCTACATTCATGTCGTTTAAAAAAACATGACAATATCAAGTAATCCAAAGTAATCAGATTACGTTACTCACTTTAAGTAATTTAATGGATTATGTTACAAACTACATTTTGGGGTGTGTAATCTGTAATCTGTAGGGGATTACATTTTAAAAGTAACCTTCCCAACACTGATAGTTAATGACAAAAGCATTCGTTTGACACATGTCGGTGTTTCAAGTTCTTCATGAATAAAGACCATAAAACACCACGGCCGTCCTCATCCCAAGTTATCATCATAAACTCATAAAACAGCACATGTAGCCTATAACTTTGTACACAACTCGCTGCACATCAGCCCAGAAGCTCTGAGTTCGTGTAACAGCAGCAGCCAACAGCAGTAAAGACATCGCTGAGCGGTTCCCGTCCTCTGCGCGCTGGTTCCGTGCGGGGAAAGCGAGAATGCGCAGTGAACTATAGGTCCGTGCGGGTTGCTCCGGTCCTCCGTTCTTCAGAGCTGCGTCTGGTTCCGAGGTGGAGTAAAGCACCCGGACAGAAGCGCGAATCCGGTCTGGTTCGTTACTGTTCTGAGCCTCCTCCGTGCACTTGGTTCTTCTCGAGAAAAGCGCTTCTCAGGCCGAAGCACTTAACCACTCCCCGCTCCAGGTCACGTGAGCCCGGCCTGACCCGGAGGAGCACCGGGACCTCTGAGCGCTGTTCCCCTGCTCATACACACTGGAGCGGTAGGTACGCACCTCATGCGGAAAGGGATGATCACACAAGCGTCTGGCGCGGATAAGGCGAATAATCTACATGTTAACCCTGTGTATGAGCCCGGGAACAGCGCTCAGAGGTCCCGGTGCTCCTCCGGTTCAGGCCGGGCTCAGATGAGTTGAAGCGGGGCTTAGCTTATCTAACTACACCACATTTTCTGAATAGACTTCTCTTACACTGTCTAAGGTTGCATACCGTCAACGATGTTTTATGGTCTTTATTCATAAATAACTCAAAACACCGAAATGTGTCAAATGAATGCTTTTGTCTTTAACTAATTCTTAGAGCTATAACAGAATAGCGAACAGGCTAGGCTACTTTTAGCAGCAAACAACTCTACAGCACAGTAATATTCAGCAGTTGCTTACAGAGCATTCTGCTATCTTGAGGACGAAACAGTAAAAAAACACTTAGACGATCTTGCTTCATGTGAAGGAGACAACACGAGCCCGAAGAAATCTCAAGAGTGGAGAATCCACATTTTCAGCGTGGGTCATGTTCAGGCTGGAGTTGACAGGACCGAGGGAAGCGTGGTTTGTCTGTGGCTGATCTTATATTGAAATCACGCAAAATCATATTTGACGTTTTCACGTAATAACGTGAATATATCATGAAATAACGTGATAAATACTTATC
>NW_026571140.1:36016798-36019298 GCF_026225935.1 Boleophthalmus pectinirostris
GGAAGTTGTCATCTCATGTTTCCAAACGTCTTCCTGGTTTGTGACGTAAGCGTGAATATGAGAACTCGACTGTAAACACGTTAAGTTGGACTCACCGTTGAAATGTAGGGGCTGCTGTGGTGCTGTTTGTTGGCGGGAGGGGGGTTGGAGGAGGACGAGGAGGAGGAAGAGGAGGCCTGGCTCGGATTCTGCTCCTCCTGTAGCGCCTCCTGCAGGTGAGATGACACACAGCCGCTGTCCGAGCCGGTGGAGCCCGAGAGACACCGAGAAGATGAGCCTGAGCTTTCTGTGGCTGAGACAGGAAGAGGAGAGGAACAAATGTGAATAATGATACACAACTATGGAACTTTTTGGTTTTGGGCTCCGTCACCTGCTTGTTTCAGAAGCAACAGAAGGGTGATTTGCAAAGCCCAACAAATAACGGAGAACTCTGACCACTCCTGTTCTTTTTTTTGGTGCCTATTTTAAGATCATGTTTGTCTGCATTGTGGAGCTAAGCTTAAGCTGTGGTTTAGTGTATTAATGAATTGTATGTCTATTGTATGTCTGACACTGTTGCACAACAGTTTCCCTCAAACATTAATAACGTTAAAAGTATAAAGCCATACTACTCAATTTTCTACCAAAAATAAACTCAAATAAAAGCTTTTTTTTCATTTTGGTTGATTTTATTGCACTAAATACCTGCATTCATAAGCCAAGCCTTATTTTTGCTCTATGTTTTAGACACATATGGATAAGCATAGAGGCGTCTGCATGAATTTTATCAGTAGAGCTGTACGTGACCTGACCACTGGGGGCAGTACTGAACACAGCAACAGTGAAAGCTAAACTTAAAAAAAAAAAAAAAGACTAGAACCAGCTGCAGAACAAATAAATGCCTCCCTCATCTCAGTTTCTTGGCCATTTTCCATAAGAACTGATCTAAAAATTGCTGTGGGGCCTCCATGTTTGTTAATTTGTGGACTAAATTAGTTTATTTCTATTATTTCAATTTCTATTATCTTATATATTTATATTTTACAATTTACATTTATATAATTATGCCTTATTTGACACCAGTCTCTTGTTATTTTTACTACTTATTTTGAATGTATATTGCCATTTATATTCTTACTCTTTGTTATTATAATATGTAACATGTGAGCTTTGGTCAGTTCTTAAATTGACTTTTAGCGCACTCTGGTGGTTGTTTAAGAGAATGCAGCCTGAGACATTAAAAACATTAGGAAGTGAAGTAAATGCAGTCACAGTTACGCTCAGATGTGTTTATGTACAAAAATGGAAAATAAATGAGCCTTTACTTTGAGTAGGCTTGCTTTTCCACAAACCTAACTCTTAATTGGCCTAGATGAGGGCCTCCTTTTGCTTGTTTCCATGGAAATGTTGCTCCTCATACTATTATAATATCCCGCAGTATGTCATAAAATGTGTCTATCTCCATTGTCAGCATACATAAACAAAAATTTTAATATTTTTTGACGGGCTACAGAAAATAAGATGTGATTGGTGCCAGCTGAAAGGACTTTAAGACACTAGATTAAAACATAATATTTAAGTTTGTGGAGGAAATCCCAAACAAAAAATGGTAAGGTTCAATATTTGTGGATGATAAGTTTGGAGATTTCTTTCAAAAACTGTGAATCTCCCATACAGTTCTAGTTCTATAGGCCCCTTGTTTCTATGGAGATGTCATTGCTCTGCCTGGAATGTTCCGCAGTATGACATTAAACAGCTCTACCTTATATTTATTCAATTACAGGTGGTTTTATAGCTCAAAAATACCAAGAAAAACAAGCATTCTGACAGTAACTTGGTCTGGTTTGGTCTCCATGAAGATACAAAGAGCAATGACATATCCATAGCAACAAGAAGGTTCCACAGTGCAGCTTTAGTGTGATCGTGCATGTATCATGACTCACTCATTGAGGGCTGGCTGCTGGTCTCGTGCTCCTGTTCGTCTTCTTCTATGCAGGAATTCATGAAGGAGCTCTCAGAGGAACCAGCAGGGGGCAGTGTTTGACTGGGAGACAAACAAGAAAAGCCCATAAGACTTTTGCTTTATGTTTAACAGGTAAAGGTTTAGATCAGGGGTGTCAAACTCAAATTCACAGAGGCCAGAATTAAAAACTGGGACGAAGTCGTGGGCCAAACTAAATATTTATTGAAAAATTTCAACAACATCTGCATGTTTTCTCTTCTTTCGAGATTTGTAAAGTTAAACTTTTTCTTACTAAAATAAATGTTCAATAATAGTTTTGCTTAAACATTGAATCCAGAACAAGCTAAATATAAAATAATAACAACATTTTAAATAAATAACGTCTCTATAGTTTATCTGTAGCCAGCAGGCAGCCAAATACAATTATATCGAGGGCCAAATTTGGCCCCCGGGCCCGAGTTTGACATGTCTGGTTTAGGTAAAGACGTCACAAAATTCATTCTTTTAACAATACATCCCTCACTGCCTGTATTTAATATTATAATATATCTCTTATTC